>NC_028455.1:33920825-33948138 GCF_000263155.2 Setaria italica | reverse complement strand
TTCAGCGATGGTTTTTTCAATGCTCAAAGTTCGGATGGAGATTCACATTATTTCCGTGGGAAGACATCATAAATGTGCTGCTGGAGAAACTGTATTACCTATACAATCAAGATGCACTTGACCCAGTGACTCATCAGTTCCTGGGTTTGCAAGTCTTTAATTTGCTCTACTTCAAAATCCCCCACCTCTAAGTCACTGTGCGATGTCTGACTCCTATTTGATTTTGTATCATGCAGGATGGAGATTTAAACTTGTCGGAGAAAAAGATACTATGACATAGGCTTCATGGACCCTGATGTTGTAAATGAGTCAACTCTAAGAGATAATCGGAATCGGCCATTGACTAATGTAATGTGTTTTGTAAATAGTCTACATCTAATACTCCTAATTAGTATCTAAACATTCGATGTGACACGTGCTAAAAATAAGTAAAGGGAACCAAACGCTCCCTTAATTCAAATCAAATGTCATGTCATGGAGACATTTTGATTCTGAAAACATGAAAACGGATTGAATTCCAGGGCAAGCAACCCAAGTACACTACAGTTGAGTTACCTGTCACCCTGTCTTTATATACCATTGCATCATTGCATACTATGAACATGACTATAATCCTTGTAACACTTAATTTAAGCAAGAGCTGTATAACAGATCATACGTTGTTCACCTGCGTGTTCCAGAAAACCGTTGCACGAGTCGCTTAAGATTATTTGGACCGTTGGATTTGAAACGGATGGTTGAGGTCTAGATCGCTCCCGTGGTTCTAGATCCAACACTGTAGATTCTAGAACGAGGAGGCAATGCAAGTCAAGCAAGAAAAGTACAATGGCAAGTACGCACGTACACGATTCCAGGAGTACAGATTACAAACTCCGGCCATTCCCCATGCATGACTGAAATAAAAGGTTCATCCCATGTTCATACATGGAGGCAAAAGGAAACGACAGAAAATAAAAGGTTTTTTCCTTCATTTTTTTTTGCACAAAGTTAGGCTAACTGATCTAGAGACGACAGTTCAGGCCAACGCCTAGTTTTGTTGGATTGGTCAAAGGGATTGCTTCCGACTGGGAGTAGAATATACGGTGGCCACAAGTAGCTAGAGCTGGAGAAAGTTCAGTTGTCTTTTCAGCGAGGCTTTTTGAAGCCCTTTCTCAGTTTCTCTCTGAAGCCAGTTGCCACATTCTTTGCCCTGCTCTAGAGTCCATGACCTGTTCAATCTCCTTATCTCTCACTACACTTTTGATCCATTCTAGCTAAACAATTAGAGAAGCATGCAGCCACAAAGAGGCAAGAGCTTTTCATATTTATATGCAGGCTGAATATATGCTATTGTCCTAAGATCCTAGGAGACTGACTTATCAATCTTATTTTGCAGAGTATGCTATAAAAGTTTATGTCAGTGCTCAGGATGAAGTCTAGGACAGTTGTAAAGCACCAACAGATTGTGATCTCTCCCGGCTGATTGTGATTCTCGTTGGCCTTACAAAATGGACTAAGGCGACCAGGTTTTCTTCTGCTAACACGGTTTCAGTAGAAAACTGGAGATCTTCTCTAACTAACCAATCACAATTGTTGAATTATTAGGCTCTCCAAGTCTTTAACATTGTGGCAGAGTCAATTGTGCAACACCAGAAGCTATTACCTATCTGATGCATCATAAAGTAGGCTTCTAGCTAGTTATCTATGCTCTATCAGTGTGCTTGAAGAAGCGAAGGTTGCATTTCAGTGCCTAACAACTAGTCATCTTAGAAGTTAGGACTTAGGGTTACAATTGTAATTTTTTTGCTTTCCCACTAAAAGTTTGAAAGATCTTTTTCTTCATAAAAAATGTGAAGAGATGCCTGTCAAGTTGTCCTAGAGGGTCAACATGGAGCTTTACAAATTAGGGAGAAAGATTTGGTAAGGGAGCCTTTTCCTTCACGCAGGAGATGAGCTCCTGAACCTGTCCCTGCCAAATACGTCGCATTTGATTTCAGCGCGTAGTTGAAAAACATGGGTCAAATGCTTTAAAATGTTGTTTCAGCTTCCATACCTCAAAAGATACTTTGTAATCAGGTATGCTGAAGATAACGTAGCCTTCTTACCCACCTTATCTGAAATGTTTATGCTTAGAATAGGAACAATAATCTTCTCGTGGGAAACTAGATAACATTTATGGTTTCATACCATGTGCACCATTTCTTCATCGATCTTTGAAATTTCAAAGAAACACAGAAATGAGCATCTTTAGGATACCTGTAGCTGTACGATATGCAATCTGAAGATTTAATTTCAGAAGCTAAACTGCTTAATTGTACGAGAGAACAGTTTTAACTGTTACTGTGTGCCTAATCATACATAAATGGGGACAGGGTTAGGCAGAAGTTGGACTGCCCAAGCAACATGTCACCTTCAGCACTTGAGGCAAGCACTAGGCAAAATTGTTGACAGAACCCACAAATTGACCATGGTTGACAGCACCGCGATCCACGGCATTTCTTTTCGTCGATTTGCTGTCACCGATATCGGCTCAACAACACGCGACCTCATGGATGGCCAGGCTGATTTTCATTCGGCGTATTTCAGATGAACTTGAGATCTTGTGGGGCTAATGCGATCAGATCGACTTAGTGTGATGTGATGTCACTTGTTCCTTGAACAGAAAGCAAGACTTCAAAATCTCGCAGAGAATAGGCGAGCGAGCAAGCAAGCTACCCATCAGCGGTTAGGTAAAGATAAGTTCTGTGGAGAAGAGCTGGGAAATGTTCAGCGTTTCCTCCATGGGAAGCCACCTCGGATTACCGAACCCTCACTCGGCAGTGTGACGTAGCGGCTTGGCAATTCGGCGTCACAAGTTTGCAAGGATTTCACCCACAAACACCATGCCAATGTGAACACCAGCCATTAGTGAAAGCTAAAGCCTGAAAATGCCCTTTTTTCCTTCTCCAAAGCGTGATGCATCACGTTTGCACCGAGCCATGGCCGATCCCCTTTTCATGTTGCTTTCTCAGCCAGTCCCCACACAAATGCAGCACAGTGCAGCCCACTGTCAATGCCTTTGGAGTGGGGTTTGAATGCCTCTGACGGCTGATGTGTGTATGGCGATCTTGGCCGTGAAGCAAGTCTCTGCTGACTCTTGGCCATCTCTGATCCATCAATCCACATTTCCACAAGGAGAGGATCAACCAGCAGTAGAAATGCCCATCAGAGCTAGTGGTAAATCGTTGTGATCTGAAATAACATCAACAATTCAAAAGCTAATCGCCTTTTTAAAGAAGGCAAAGAAAGAACACGGGATGCAAGGATCCAGCCAATGTCCTAATGGGAGGACAAATTAGGCCAGGCAGGGCCGACAAAAATTAGGCTGGTGCCTTTGTCTCAAGGGCAGCCAGAGCGAGGGGGGGATTGCCAGACGATCTGATCTTCTTCCCCAGCCATCTGCCAATCTACGGCACCGACATGGCGGCCGCACAGTACTGTTCGGCACAGATCAGGAAGATCAGGGAGGACATTCAGACAGTGATGGCCTGTCTGATCTTTTTCAGGTGTTGTTAGGCCTGTCCTCGAGGCCTTTAGGTCCTTCAATGGCCAGAATGAGATGGGAGCTGGGGTCATAGCCACCCGGAGTGCCAAGTGCAGTGCCTGCTTTCTCTCGTGCTGACCAGGCATCCATGTGGAGTGAGTCATCTGCAAATAACTTTGGTGCCCTGGGAGGAGGTGGAGCACTGAACTGGTGGCGCACCAATGATTCGGTTCAGGTCGGCAGCAGAGGAGCTCACGAGCAGTAGTTTACACGTGTGCTAAAATATGCTGTTCTTTGCAGCGCCAATGCCTGTGATCGTGCAGAGGCTCGCTCCAGACTACAGTTTCCTTAGTACTTAAGAGAAAGCTTCTGCGATTCAGGGCAGTAACTAACTTTTGCTTTTGAGAACACTATGGCCTATGTTGACGTCACTATGAGGGAATCTTTTTTTTTTGCGAATTATAAGGGAAGCATATGAATGTCATGCACATAGACATGATCATATGCATGTTGTTGCTTTGTTTGCATTTTCAAGTCTGGTAGGGTTCAATCTGGAAAATCCATTGGCTCTGGCTGCAACCTACACCATATGTAATGTTGTTGGCCAAATGCCTGAACAGCCAGTACCACTACGAACATGGAGAATGATGCAGGTACAAATGCAACGGAGATGCAACTGCCAGCGTCGCCAGAAGGCCAACCCGGCCCAGCTACCAACATGAAAAGCAAGCAAGAATTGGATGTGGAAATTACAATCTTGTAACTTTCCAACGATACATGGCATACATCAGTACATCACTCTTGTTATAACTGTTGTTGACAACAGTTTCTGTGAACAGATATATTTGTATCAAGACCACGATCATGGTCGGCTGTACTAACAGGGAACTGGGTTTGGCCTGTATGGAATCATCTATGCACTCACAATCAACATACAAAGTATACCACCTAAACTGTCAAACTGATGTTAGACTCGTCCTATCTGAACAACCATCGACCGAAGACGAATGCCGGTCATACGCTTGAGGGTCAAAGCTGAGATTTCACTTGGGTATTATGATCAATGTACCTTCAATGTCGCTGCTCAATCAATTCAGGTATAAGCCGGAGCAAGAACCCAAGCTGCTGCTGCGAGAAGGCCTGATGTGTTGCTCCGTCCACACCAGCACTGCTCCGGTTGAGGTCTGGTTTACTGAACCCCGCCACAGCATTTGAGATCTCCTCCACCTGATCAACGATGACGCCGTTTATGCCCATCAGGTACTGGACATAGACTGCTTCCCACACGTTACTGCATATGTATGTAACCAATATACACATGAAGTCTGTAAGATGATGATGAGCAAACTATGGTGGACCGACACAAGAAACACCATATGGATATGGCGCTTACTTGAGCTGCCCGTAAGTGAGAAGTGCAAGGTTGGATTCTTGTGCTCTGACGACTGCAGCAGGGTTCTTGAGAATGCCTCTGACGTCTGACACGATCCCATGCAAATCATGCTCTAAGCATACCTGAATGGCATTGTTCAGTGAGTTCCTTCTTGAATCATGGTGTTTGGATGTCCCTCCTTCTGTTAAGAAAAGTACCTAATGCAAAATATAGAAAAGGATGGAGATGATTATTCTGATTTCTGAATGTCAAAATGAATCTTTCTAGTATTATACCTAGCAAAATTTTATTCAATCAGACAGTAATTCTATCGTGCACTAGAACTGAATGCAAGTGTACACAAAAAAATATCAGCGGAGAATTGGTTCAGATAATCAGATTAGTTATAGTACTATCCACTTTGCAGCTATCTTGTGATTTTGTTTCCAAATAAAAAAAACTGACTGATGATTTAATATGTTAAACAATAATTGCTTGTTTGCAATTACTGATCTCATGGGCCTAATGTCTAATCAAGTAAAACGATGAGCCCAAGACATTCCAACATAATGCAACTTGTGTATTCAGAATAATTGATGGAGGTGCATCACAATCAGATCGTTCTTCAAAAAGGTGATGCATTAAGATTGATTGGAAGCATGCCAATGAATATACTGAACGTAGAAATTTTTACAACCAGTGAAAATAAGCTAGCACTACATATTGAGGAAACCTGACAAACAATTCAGACCTAACACAGAAGTTTCAAAGCATACGTACAGGATATAAACTTTGGAGCTCCCGTGTCATCATAGCCGCATCAGGATGGAAAGATGAGAAAAAAACTGGTCTATCCCTAGCATTCTGAAAAACAACCTGCCAAAATGATTCAACACCCTTATCGACATCAGTATCCATCTCTTAGTGTTGAAATGGATGTGAATAGAATGGAATGCAAATCAATTGTACTTCAATCCGAAGGGGAAAAGGCTGTACCTGCAATATAGCTTGAAGAGCACGTTCAAGGTCTTTCTTGTGATGGAGAACGTTGTCATCGAACTTTAGCTCAATGTTAAATCCCAGATGAGGACTGACACATTCAAAGACCTCTTGCAATGTGCAAAGGGAATCATCTTCTTCTGTACTCCAATTAAGGACTCTACCATCTCCTGTCCGTCTAAGTAAAGGCTTAGAGACCTGAAAGGCCAGTGCAAAGGACAGTGAATCAGTTAACCCCTTGAGCATGCATTCATGGACTTTTCATGAAAAAACCAATAGAAACAAGGTATGGCACCTTGCGAGATTCTTTTTGTGGCCCATATGAGAGGAATTCTTCCAAGAGAAGATCAGTTACACGCCTTTCATATACAGCCCCCTACACACCATGTATAATAGTCAGTTTTAAATAAAGAGTTCTTTCCAACAACAGATGGATAGGATGAACAGGATGAGTAAAAAGAACATACAATTCCTTGTGTTAAGATGAAGTCATCATGGAAGATTATTGGGCAGCCATCTTTTGTGACCTGTGAATGAGGTAGAGAGATTAGTGATTCCTTCAACAGATTAGTCTGGTCATCATAAATTCAGAGTCTCAGAGACAACATGGACAACATAAACTGTTCATGAGAAATCAATCAGGTGAACTACACTGCAACTCTTAAAATGGAATAGGCAAATAGTGCAGTCATAACACATATGCTTCTGTAAGCTGCGCATACCGATTTGACAGATGCTTCTTGTTGAGAATGCTCTAATTAATCATACCTTTGAGGCTTTGAGCACTGATTAGTGGCAATGGTAAGTATTTAAACAGAAATGCCTCTAGTATTTGGCATTGAACACCTTGAAATCCTGACATTCACCTCATGCAGAACTTCAGCACAAGAGAGCATTTACAATCAGTTCATCACGATTGTTGTCGTACAACTGTGGGTACCAATCATACTACTAGGACTCGACCAGAAGTTGCAATATGCTCGCACAATGCCATATCGGGGCACGATCTAATCAACTTCACAATCCAGTCCACACGCATGATTGCTTGTTTTTATTAGGCTAGCTACACCCAAGGGGCAAACGGGGATTGGTCATGAAGGTCGCAAGGAATTTAGCTGTCTAGTTGCATCCACTAGAGCACGCATCTCCATTATTGCGTCGAAGAGTGCCCACCCGCCCACATTTCTGATCGACCGCACTACCTACCAGCTACCAATGTAGCATCGCAATGCTCAACTGCAATCCAAAGCTAAACAAGCTCCAAAGCAACACCGCGCCAGCTGCACGTACCTGGACATCGAACTCGACGAAGGCGACGGCGGCGTGCGCGGCGGCGCGGCCGAAGGAGAGCAGCGTGTTCTCCCGCTCCCTGGCGGCCCCGACGCGGGCCCCCGGCGGAGCCCCCACCGCGTTCATCCCCATCCCGCGGTGGCCACCCACCACCATCTTCCCCCGCTCCGCCAGCAGCGCGAGCGGCAGCTCCCGCTCCCTCCTCGCCGGAGCCGACGACGGCGGCGAGGAGGACGCGCTCGCCGCGATCCGGCAGAGCCCCGCCGCCGCCGCGCGGGTCGCCGCCGGGAGGAGCGCCATTTTGACCCCAAAGCTCCGAGCGCGTGCGCGTCGCTCTCGCTTGCTGATTTGGCACGGCTGGCTGGCGTCCGGACCCATGCTTTTTTGAAACATTTTTAGACCCGCACCCGCCGCCGCCGGGCCGAGCGACGCGACTGTGACGGTGACGCCCCGCCGAATGTTCCGCCGCGGCGCGGGTTTATGCCGAAGCATATTCCGTTTGAGCTGAACGAATATTCTGTCTGGCGGTCGGCAATTTTGCTCCGTGGCGGGCTGGCGGCCGAGTTTGAGAACGGGCCGCAAAACCCCGAAGGTACGTGGGCCGTTTTGCTTGGTTGGGTCAACTGACTCAACTCGATGGGTTTGGCCCAATAAGAAGTGGAGACTGCTTCATCGGTCATCAACGAGTACAATAATACTACTAGCCGGCGGCCGCCGCCTCCCCAATTTTCCCCATCCCCTTTCTGCAAGCAAGAACAGAGCTAGGGTTTTAGGAGAGGAAGAGAGAGAGGCGCCCATGGATAACCCCGAGATGCAGCGATTCCTCCAGGTGAGAACTTGTTTCTCCCGCTCGTCATCCGGTGCTGGTAGGCGTGCGCTGTTGTTGTTGCCCTGGAAGGCGCGAGTTCTGCTGTATCTGGGCACATGTGGCTGTTGATTTACTCGGTCATTGATTTATTAGATTCTGGTGTAGTGGTCGGGCGTCGGTTCGTTAGGTTCCGATGAACTGTTTGTAGTTGTCTGCGTTAAGGTTTTGTGTGTAGGGGATGCTAAATTTCTTCGTATGATCACACTTTGTCGATGCAGTTGGTTGGGGATCTGAAGCCTCTTAAGATGTAGGATGATACAGCGGTGTAATATCCCTGGCTTGTGGCTTCTGCGCTTTTCGTTTGATTGGCCATGCCTAGTTCTTAATTTGTTCAGCTGTGCTAGATTCTTAATGTTGAGTTCTGGGTTTGTTCAACTTGTGTGCTAGCCTGCTTGGTGATGACTAGAGATGGTTATGAAGTTTAACTTTTTGATTGGAGGTGATACATGGTTTTATCAGAGTTTTCTGTTAGCACAGTAACCAATCATGCAATTTACCACTAGTTGCAGGGTGCAAACAGGCTAGTTTGCCTCCAATAAAAAAGTACTAGGAGCTCACCACTCCTAAATTTGATGCCAATAGGTCTACAGTCATAATAATGGATGATGCAGGCACCTAGAGCAAGCTTTGAAAATGGCCAACACGTTATAATAGTAATGAGTGGAGAGCTTTATTGGTTCCGTTAGTTTGGATGGTTGTCCTACCTAAAAACCTGAAAAATTAGGTTCCTTAGTACCTAATGAAACTTTCAATCAACCAAAATAGCTCTTGCAAATTAGAGACCTACAGTGAACTTTTTTAGCCATCCTCGATGTTGGTTTGCAGAATGTTGTTTAGAACATTAAAGATGTGTTAGCAAAAATAATGATTTTCAGGTGTTACCTTAAGATGGATGCTACTCCGTATAATTTAACCACTTCTGCTGTAAGAGATTAATTTTAGGCCTTCTTTTGGCATTTAGCTCATGTCCTGCTTACAGATGAAGAAACATAGCATATCACCTACTTAGACATGCTTGATGCCTGCTTCACTTTGGCCTCACTAGCTCTGTTGCTGTATCACCATTTCAGTCGTTTGATTCCTCTCATTTGTTTGTTTTTTTCCTTCACAGCAATCAATTAGCTTGTTAAATATTGGAATATGTTGCATGTTATAGCCTAAAAGAACCACAGCATGGTCTATCATTTCCTCTATCTGCATATGGGAATGGGATTGCAGTTCTTGATGCCTGTATTCAGCATTCATTGTTGGCATACATGTCCTTGGTTTGCTGCTCAAGATTACAAATTCATACTGTTAGTACTGATGATATATATTTCAAATTATATTGCTGCTTCTCCAAATACATATAGATGATGTTTTTTCATCTAAATATGTAAGAACATTACTTCACGACAGTGCATGCTTAATGTATCTCTTGTGCTTCATGAGTCAGGGTTCGGAAGCTAAAATACCCTGCATTTGCATGTTCGATTGCATTGCTTGCATGTTCAATTGCATTGCTTGTGTGCTTAGAGAAATCCAAATGTTCAGATTTCACATTGTATCCATATTTTCGCATGTGCGATTGCATTGGCCATACTTTCATCTGGTACAAGTCCAACATGGCATAGCAAGAAACAAGACCACTTTTTTGATGATGCTATCTCGTTTTACATTCGTTTAACCTAACCTCTGTCTCCTGTGCAAGAATGCATGATAGTAAAATTTGAACTGGCCTCGGCATTTTGTTATCTTCTGTAAATGAGTGGAAAATTCTTACCTTAATTTCTGTAACACTGCAGCAAGAGCAGCAGAAGGCGATGATGGGCGAGATGGTGGGCAAGCTGACAAGCGTGTGCTGGGACAAATGCATCACTGGCACCCCAGGAAGCAAGTTCAGCTCGGGGGAAACAACCTGCCTGACCAACTGTGCCCAGAGGTTTCTCGACATGAGCGTGCTGATTGCCAAACGGTTCGAGATGCAGTGAGGTGTCGTGTCGGCGCCCGTAGCTGTTGCTTAGTCATATGCCATTTAAGTTTCTTCTCCGAGCTTCCTACGAACCCTTTGAATTGAACGATGCTGGGTTTTCATCTTTTGACAGAGAGAGAGAGAGAGTCTAATGTACTTCCAAAGTTCCTGTATCTATTGCCTGATTGGGCAATATATTAAGGTGTGATTGTCCGATTGATCTGTTTGAAACTCAACATCCCCTGCACTGACTTGAACTGAACATGCTGCTCGTGCGTCCACCGAGTGACTATTTATATACTTACAGATAAAATCCACTCTTCTAGGTGTAGCATCATGACAATTACGACTTCAGTTTCATTTTCCTAGTAGGATTCTATGCAGATACAGAATATTTTGTTTTGATCAACCGTTCATACAATTCCAGGCTCCAGCTGAATTGTCTTATCTCTGAACATTATAACAGACAAAATGATCATGGAACAAATAGAAAGAAGAAAGCTTCACGGGCCAAAGCAATGCAATATTTGCCATTCGAAAGCTCACGGGGGCCCTGTAGAACTAGAAAGCCCACAGGGCCCATGACTCCCCAGATATTTCGGCCCCAAACCAACTAACCAGCCCCATTCGCCGATATAACACCACACCCACTCACGCGACCTGCGTCTTAAACCCTTATCACCTCTCCCCACCGCCGCGTCCTCTCCCGCATCTCCGCCGACTCGTCCCCTCCTAGGGTTTTGCTGCCGCCATGGCGATGGCGTCGCGCGCGCTCCTCCTCTCCCGCGCGGCGCTCTCGCCGCTCTCCTCCGCGGCCGCGGCCGCGTCGTCGTCCCACCGCCTCCCCTCTCTCCTCCGCCCGCTCGCCGCGGCCGCGAGCCTCCTCCCGGCGGCGGCGGCGGCGCCCTCTCCGGGTGCGGGGATACGGTGCTTCGCGACGCAGCCGGCCACGTCCTCGCTGCGGGACTCGTCCCCGAACTGGAGCAACCGCCCGCCCAAGGAGACGATCCTCCTCGACGGGTGCGACTTCGAGCACTGGCTCGTCGTCATGGAGCCGCCCCAAGGCGACCCCGCCAACCCCGACGTCACGCGCGACGAGATCATCAAGGGCTACATCGAGACCCTTGCCTCAGTCGTTGGGAGGTATCTAACGCCGGATCCATTTCTCTGTTTACTTCTTGCACTATGTACTATTTCTGTTGGGACCGATAAGATTGAGGCGATATTCCATTAATTGTTGTTTGAAATTATTGCTGGTTTGATCCGCTGCTGCTTGAATATTCATGAATCTCTAGGTATTATTGATTCTAGCAGCAGGCTTTATCAAGTTCGTGTTTAATGTAAATTTCTGTAGAAAAAAAATTGTTTGGTCTTTTAGTTTCTGTAAAAAGTATGATTGGGCCTATTTGTTGTTTCTCTGCCTGGTGTGAGCTTGTGTAGTTGATCTGCAGCCATGAAGCTTCTGGTCGATGGGATTTTTTATAAGCCAATTTAGTAAAGTTGGGATTTGAGCCTGTAATTTGGTCCAATTGTTCTTTTGTGCGGTTAGGTCACAGGAGTCTTCATATGTATGGTATACCAGTGTAATATCTGTGCAAGTTTTGGTCAAGTAAAATGCAGGTCTTGTTCATTTTGTCTTTACAGTGCATGCATCTAAAACTAATTCCATGTTTCAGTGAGGAAGAAGCTAGGCAGAAGATATACTCGGTGTCGACTCGTCATTACTTTGCGTTTGGTGCCCTTGTATCCGAGGAACTTTCTTACAAACTAAAAGGTATTTTTTATCTCATGAAGTGATATGTACTCCCTCCGTTTCAAATTATAGGTCGTTTTGGCTTTTCTAGCTAGATACATACAAACATCTATGCACCTAGAAAGCCAAAACGACCTATAATTTGGGACGGAGGGAGTAGGAAATTTCATCATTACATTCCATCTAATGTTCTTCCTTGGATCTTATGATTCTTCATCATTTGCAGAGTTGCCCAAGGTCCGCTGGGTTCTTCCCGATTCATACCTGGATGTGAAAAATAAGGACTATGGAGGTAATGATAACATGTTTCCTATCTTAATATAGATCAATAAGTCAAGGTTCTCTTGTTCAGGTCCAACAATCCTGCTGATTTATTCAAGGACAGCGGTATTTTTTGTGTTCTCTTTGTTGATTGTTGTACTTTTGTTGGTTGGTTGCTTGTTGAATATAAATAATGGTAGGATTTTGACATTGAGCTATTTGAATCTACATTATTTGTGTCAGATGTAAATGGCATGCCAAAGTTATTTGGTTGAACCCAAACTCCAGAGTGTTTTATGAAATTTTGCTTGTCTGCACTTAAATGACTTGCCTGTTATGTTCCCACATTTGATTCCCATAGCCTTGAATGATTTAAGGATATCACTGTCCAATCAGCTTAGGTGATACACATCTTGTATGTGTTCCTTCCTTCTCCTTGTTCAAAAATACCAAGACAGATTTAAGAGCCTAACTTGTAATAGCAGTTCATTGAAACCATTGTTTGTGATCAAATTGTTGGTGCTCATTTTTTAATGTCCTCCTGTGATAAGACAACTCATTGTATGAGTTTGAGCATATTTATAATTCTGAGCGTATGTTCATTTCTGTGATGACAATAAATGAACTGACCAGTTCCTATTTTTTTTGATATATTCCATTTCTGTTTCAGGAGAACCTTTCATAAATGGGGAAGCTGTTCCTTATGATCCCAAATACCATGAGGAGTGGGTCAGGAACAATGCTCGTGCCAATGAAAGATCTCGGCGCAATGATAGGCCCCGCAATTTCGACAGGTCAAGGACCTTTGATAGGAGAAGGGAGAACATGCAGAACTTCCAGAACAGAGATGTGCCTCCTGGGCAGGGTTACAACAGCCCTCCACCACCTGGCCAGAACCAAATGCCACCACGTGAAGGCCCTCCGCACCATGCTCAGGGCAACATGCCTCCGCCACCACCACCACCTCATGCAGGTGGTGCTCCGCCAAACTACCAGCAAGGTGGCGCTCCTGGCTACCCACAGGGGGGATACACCCCTGGTGGTGCTCCGCCCTACCAGCAAGGTGGTGCTCCTGGCTACCAAGGTGGACCTCCTGGGTATCAAGGCGGTAACCAAGGTTACCAAGGGAACCCAGGCCAGGCTTACCAAGGTGGCAACCCTGGCTACCAAGGTGGAGCACCAGGTTACCAAGGTGGTAATCCGCCACCCCCTTACCAGGGAGGCAACCCCAACACACCACCCCCGTACCAAGGTGGTGGCAATCCTGGCTACGGTGGCGGTGGCCCAGGCTACCCAGGCCAAGGAGGCAACTCGAACTACCAATAAGCACGACCACGAGCATATGCAGGCGCCCCTGTTCCAGAGTACTCTTTTGGAAAAGATGGTGGGCAGTAGTATAAATCGAACCCTTGTTGCCGTCTGATTTTCATGGTTTGTCGTTGCTGTATTCGCCTAATTACCCCATAATACTTGAACTTGTGCTTGGGTGTCGAACGATGTTTCTGGAAGTATGAAACTATGGATGATACTAGTATGTAACAGCTGCTCTTAATGCACTTGTTGCCCTTGTTTGCTGAACTAGGTAGTTGTCTTGTTATAATAAGCTTCATCTATCTGCTGCTGTGCCAACTGTTGTTGGGATGTTTGGTGTGATAAATTGGTTGGCTGTTTAATCAGTTTGTTACTGATTATGGGATCATTTGGTAGGGATGTGGCTGTGGTTGAAATAGCTGTGACTGCTCTGGTGGAGTGGCTTTTCTGGTAGAGATGAAGTTATTTTGGAAAGTGTTTGGCTAAACGGCTTCTCATATATCTTAAGGAGTAACTGTGAGAGATCAAATGTTCTATATATCCTTAGCTATGTGATTTGGATGTACGCAGGAGTATATGTTTGCCCTCAATTATAATTTGATTTCTCGTATGAAATGAAAAAAAATAATGAATAGAAATTAGATTAACCAATAATGAGTAGGTTGGTATATATAATTAACTAATAATTTATATGTTATTTCATTTAAAATAAAATCGATTAGTAAATATATGATTAGATCAATAATTCTTTCCTTTTTTTTCTCTTCATGTTTTTCTTCTTTTTCATGCCTTATCCATTACTCATGAGTCATGGCCTTATCCCGTCATCATCCTTCACGCCAGGCTCTGCTTCTCACTCCTGTTCCGCTTTCATTGTTATCCGCCTGCTCGGGTGCTGCTGCTGTTAATTCGCCGTCGTAGTTCCATTCTCCCAGCTGGGTGCTACTGCTGCTCCTTCATCGCTGCCCCCAGCTCGCACCCACGCTGGGCCGTGCGGCCACGCTAGTGGCTGACGGAGCGCGTGGATGTGCTCAAGCATAAGGCTGCGCCGCGCCTAGCCCTCGCCCTCCTTCTCCATCGCCGGCCACGGGCCGCATCTACCCCACGCGCCATACTGCTTCCCCGTTGTGCTCTTTCTACACCGCGCACCGCATCTCCGCTGCCGCCGCGCTTCCTTGGCATGCACAGTTGATGAGCATCGCTCGGGCGGGGGCATTTTTGCCGAGGATCTCAGGAGGTGGGGTTGAAGCTACGGGGACCTTTTTTTTTTTTTTTTTTTTTGACCTCCTCTCCGTCGGAAGGCTACAGAGAGCGGTTTCGCGGGAGCTTCGACGGCGAAGACGTGCCAAAGAGGGCCTATTTCTGCTAAAATTATGTAGTTTATGGTGATTCATTCAGCGTTCCACTCAGTACACGAGGACCAATCCCTGTTCAGATAAGTGAAACTTGCGCTGCATAGGGCCCATCGGCTAGATAGGTACTTTGTAATTCTCGGCCCAGGCCCAACTGCTGTGGACCTCGGTCCACGACCCTAGAAAACATCCGGGCCCACCGCCCCAGCTGCGCCTGCACTGCCCCAGCCAACTGCTACGCGCACCCCGAGGCCGTCCCCGTGCGCGCGCGGAGGCGGAGACACAGGCCAGACGAGAGACGACACGCGCGCACGTCCCAACGCCAGCCAACTCGAGAGCGAGGGGGAGAGGAGGGAGAGCCCACCCCGACCTAACCCGAAGACCCCCTCCTCCACCTCCCACCCACCTTTCCCCTCCTTCCCTCCCTCCCCCACGCTCCGCGCCCGCCCCGCGGCCCGCGTCCGGTCCGACGCCGCCGCACGACTCCGCCCCAGCGCCCCTCCTCGCCGGGGGACGTCGCGCCACGTCGCGTCGGGGAGGCCTCGCTCGGGGGGAGGGCTTCGGTCGGTTGGCCGGTGCGGCCGCAGGGGAGGAGTACGGGGGGAGCTTGATCTAGGGCTCCTTCCCCCTGCGGCGGCGGGATGTACGTGCCGCCGCTTCCCGGCGACGCTGGTGGCCGCGGCGATGCGGCCGCCGGCGAGCAGCCTAGGGTTTACCAGGTCTGGCGGGGAAGCAACGTAAGAAATCGCTACCCGCCCCCTCCTCCTCCCTTCATCTGCAGTGATCTGGGAGGCGTTTTTGCAATTGTAATCTGTTGGTCGAGCCTGCGGTTACTGGCTGGATTGCTTGGGCAATTGCTTGATTAGGCGAAATTTAATGGGCCCGGTTCATGTTATTGCAGTAGTTCCTGTGATGCAAATTGGGGGATACTGGCTGGAATAGAGGGATTCGCGTGCTTACATTGTGTTTTGGTATATTCGGTAATCAGGAAATGGTTAGTTGTTGAAGTCCTAAACTATTCTGTGAGCTCTTCCTAAAGGATACACCAATCGTTCACATAGTTATAGCCTGCCATTGAGGGGAATTCTTAGCATCACGCTGTGTTCGTTGTTTTTAGTTATATGAGAAGAATCTTCTGTGAGCAAGGCGTTCAATAAATTTCAGTTGGACTTTGTTTTTTTAACTCATACTTAGTTACATGAGAAGAATACTTTTGTGAGCAGGGCGTTCAATATTCAATTCAGTTGGACTTGTTTTTTTAACTGATACACTGGCCACAATTTAACGATTTCATTGGCCTGTGATAAATAGTGGATCTTCTTCACGTTGCCCGGCTGTAACTTTGAAATTATTTATTCATTTTTTATTTGAAAATGAAATTGGCATCTGTGCGAAATTCGAACGATAAATCTTGCTACATGATAATTTCAATTCAGGTCATGGTTTCTGAGTTCCTTAGTCCTCACGCGAACTATACTCAGCCTTTGTTGTACCCTGATCCCTTGGTCGGCATATTGCCAGCAAGGAGGAAACCAGCAAAGTAAGCAGGTGGGAACCACATGAATTCACTGGGTCGGAGCATGGTCCATCAAAATCAGACTTCTAGTTCTATGGTTTCTAATTTATATGTTTTGGTGTTTCCGGTAGTTAGGAAATGGTTAGTAGTTGAAGTCCTGAACTATTCTGTGAGCTCTTACCATGTCTGAGATGTGGGCTACCAATAGGGGGGGGGGGGACACACATAGTTATACCCAATCATTCACATAGTTATACCCAACCATTGTGAGAAATTCTCAATGCCATGCTGTGTTCACTGTTCTGAGTTATAAGAGTAGAATACTTCTGTGAGCAGGGTGTTCAATAGATTGCAGTTGAACTTATTTCTTTTTTACTGACACACCAACTGCAATTTAACGATTGCAATCGCATCGATCTGTAATAAATGTTGGGGTCTTCTTCGTATTGTAGTTGGGACTTTGAAATGATTTATGAGGTTTTTACATGAAAATGAAATGGGCAGCTGTACAAAATTCGAACGATAAAGCCTGCCTCATGACGATCTCAATTCAGGTCACTGTTTGAGTTCCTCATATGAACTATCCTCAGCCTTTTGTTGTACCCTGATCCCTTAGGTCGGTATATTGCCATCAATGAAGAAACCAGAAAAGCAGGTAATAGGCTGGACCTGTAGGCAGGTAGGAACCACACGAATTCACTGGGTCAGAGCATGGTGCATCAAGATCAGACCTCTATGGATCTACACCATTTGTTCTTTACATGTTTCAAATCTTCGGTTACAGTTTTGTAGCTTTTCATTGATCATTTGGCCTTGTTCAAAACTGACCCTTGCATCTACCGGAGGATCAACAGTTGTTCTGGCCAATGCTAATATTTTCATGAACAGTAGCATCAGGATATATTATTTTTTATTCCGTGTACTTTTGGGCTTTGGCTTGAAAGTATGGTTTTTTCACAAGTTTGAACTGTAGTAATCATAAGTTGTCATTGGTCAAGGGCATACTTCTGTATCTTTGATAGCTCATTTCCATTTTGGCAACCCTTACCAATCTGAACTGTGAAAATACTATGCTTTTTCTTTATTTTGAGTTCTCAACCAAATATGGGATATTTGCCCCACTGCCTATCTAGTGGTCCATTCTGTAGTTAGCTAACGGAGTCAGAGTGAACACAAGGTTTTCCAAAAAAAGTGTCTGAATTTATGCGCAAACAAGTATTTCAAGTTTACTGTGGTTTCTTGTGACTGGGTTTTCGAACTTCGTTGACGGCATCTCACAGTTCTCTTTGCTATTTGCAGGAATTCTTCTTGCAGGGAAGATTCATATTTGGGCCTGATGTGAGATCTGTGTTTCTCACTATGTTCCTCATTATTGCACCTGTGGTTGCCTTTTGTGTGTTTGTTGCAAGGCATCTCATGAATGATTTTCCCGATAGCTGGGGCATCTCAGTGATGATAGTGGTGGTTGTCTTCACCGTCTATGTAAGCATACTACTGCCATTGCTAATACATATATTTACTACATATCATAAGCAGTTGATCCTTAGCCATTACTTATCCCCTAAAATGACACTTTTCTTGTGCTTACTAGTCTGCACTTTCATTTAGCTCACTTAGCTTGCTGATGAGTTTCTACGTGTCCTTTTTTCAAGGAAATCTGCATTTTACAAGGTGCACAAGTAACTGAACTTCTTTTCTTTTTCTAGGATTTGACGCTGCTTCTTTGTACCTCTGGTAGAGATCCTGGTATAATACCTCGTAATACTCATCCTCCTGAACCTGAATCCATTGATGGGGTCAATGAATCTGGAGGTCAGACTCCACAACAATTTCGTTTGCCTCGTACAAGGGAAGTTATTGTAAATGGAATCAGTGTAAGGGTCAAATACTGTGATACCTGCATGCTGTACCGACCACCTCGGTGCTCACACTGTTCTATTTGCAATAACTGTGTGGAACGTTTTGATCATCACTGCCCGTGGGTTGGCCAGTGCATAGGACTGGTAAGTTATTCAAGATTACTAGCAGTTTTTATAGGCGTCCTTATCATAGAAGCTTCCTGTGCACGTATACTTGAATTGATATTCTGAGTTACTCTTTCCTGGTACCTTTTTTGTTTTTTTAGAATTCTCTTGACAAATTTTCTAATTTTTAAGCCTGACCATCAGCTTATTTGTGCAGCGTAATTATCGGTTCTTCTACATGTTTGTATTCTCGACCACATTACTCTGCCTGTATGTATTTGCCTTCTGTTGGGTGTATGTGATCAAGATTAGAAATGCTGAACATTTGTCAATTTGGAAGGCCTTGGCGAAGACACCAGCTTCAATTGTTCTGATTATCTACTGCTTTCTTTGTGTATGGTTTGTTGGTGGTCTGTCTGTCTTCCATTTATATCTGATGAGCACCAACCAGGTAGGTGTTGGTTCATTCTGATTGTTGTCTCCTTAACGCTGCAACTGCAATTCAATAGCTAATCCTTTACCACATTTCGTGTAGACAACATATGAGAACTTCAGGTATCGCTATGATCGGCGCGATAACCCATATAACAGAGGTATTCTGAACAACTTCCTAGAGATATTCTGCACTGCTATTCCCCCTTCCAAGAACAATTTCCGGGCAAGGGTCACAGTAGAGCAAGGGTTGCAACAAACGCGCTCACAGTCTAGAGGTTTCATGAGCCCCAACATGGGGAAGCCTATTGGAGATCTCGAAATGGGCAGGAAGCCAGTGCCTTGGGACGAGCCAAGGACAGCAGCTGACATCAGGGACTTGGAAGCAGGCCTTGGTGGCATGTTTGAGGAGAAAGAGGGCAGAATAGCCCATGCATCCCCAGATATGAGCAGAGATGAACTTCCAGTAGAGTTTGTGGATGGCCGAGCTGGCATGCATTCGAGGGAGTCAAGTTGGGTTCGCAGAGGCACAGACGAATTTGAAGCCTCCATGGCTGCCTTTGGTTTGGAAGCTGACGGTGGCAACAGCGTTGCCCGGACTGGCACACATTAGCCCAAAAAACTGAAAAAAAAAACTACGGTGTGTTTCAGTTGTGCGTCGAGTGGGTGTTTATTGATCATGTCTCAAAGCGAACTGCCATGTGTTATCCACGTGTGCCAGGTAACGCCCTGGATCAGTGTAATTGTAAGCACGCTTGCTGCTGTGTGTCTCATCCCCTGGTAGCGCATCGGAGCCCAGCTGCTGTTGTTTGTTTGGTGTTTTAAGAAAGTAGCCGACGAGCTTAAGCTCCCGCCCGGTTCGGATGATGTGTATCTGTATATAACTAAAATTATCAGGTTGCAACAAATGCTGTGTTTGGTTTGCCACGCCCTTTGCCTTACTGTGGTCATCCCGGTGCCATTGATGAGTAGCCAGCTTGGCTCTTTGTATACGATCTGCTTCTGGAACTTGTGAAGCTCGCTCTCATTCTGGTTCATACAGGGTGTGCTAACCCCATTGTGCATGCATGGATAATCTTAAACGGTGGTGTACTTCTTGTATCGTATGATTCATTCTTATTAGTAGAATAATGTATTAAGTGGGATGGCTTCATCCTGAATGGGTTAGTATAATTCACCCAATCAAAAAAAATATTATTATTTTGAATGTTTCATACATGTTTCATACATGAACCAAATGATAAACACACATCCATGGTACTCTGTCATTGCATTGCAATTTGCAACACTGGGCATGAATGTTACAGAAGAATCTTTTGCCTGTGTGAGTTCAAGGGAAAGTTGCACATGATTGATAGGGGAACTGTTTGCATTGCAGGTCGCTAGTTTGTATGTTGCGTGGCGGGCGGGCAAGTTGGTTGCCGGGCGCAGTCTCTGCTAGGAGTAGAATGCAGATGCAATGCCACAATTGACTGAAAAGACTTGTGGGCTTGCCAATCACTGAAGAACGCTGCAATCAGCCAGAGCTAATGAAATGAAACAAAAAATGGGAGACGATGCACGGCCTCAACAATGTGCTCTGCCATTTTTTGTAAATAAAAAAAATGAACTTGCAGCAGGGTACCCATGGCCGGACAGACTGAATTGCAACTGGGTAAACGCACTCGCTGTGCTCCCACTCCCAGAGTCCCAGTAAGATTGGGCCAATAATTGTACTAGTAGCAGAGCAGGCACCAGTGGATTCGATCGATGTCCTCCAGTCCTGCCCGGCCGGCCCGGCGTGCCTCGTCCAGTGAGGCCGGCCGGCCGTCAGCGCCGCTGCTGCCGCTGCGACATGTGGACTGGATGACCGACCGTCCAATTATTGATGGGTGGATGTGGGTCGACATGCTGGACGCAGCTCGTCATCGCACTCGCAGCTACCACGGCACGGGGGTTGCTAGCTAGCTCGTCGTCGTGGTGGCTTGGATGTAGGAACAGGATCGGCTGGAGGAGAGGCGGATTGCATCATCATCTGCATGCAGTGCCGGCGGTGGGTGGTCTCCCAGTGGTGCACTCGGCCGTCACGTCTGATCTGATCGGGTAGGTGCGTCCGTGCGTGCGTGGTGGCCCTGGTGGGTGAGGTCGCCTACATCTGAGTGATCCAGCCGCCCAACGCGAGCCCCGTACCTGTACGTACCATGCACCGGCCGGACAAGCACAAGCTATGGCTGGTTGCTTGCTTTGGCCGCCGGCCGGCCGGCCGGCCGGAGCGAGCCGATAGAATAATACTGGACCAGCGCCCGCGGCCGACCACACCGTGCCGTACCTGACGATCATCGATCAGGACCAAAGACGCGCACGCATGCCATGCCATGCATGATGGATGCAACATTGCAACTGAGATGAACAGTACAGATGATGGTGGCTAGGTAGCTAGCTATACGCAGCTGCGGATCGGTCGACCAATGCAAGGTGCGGCTGCATGCATGCAAATGATGATCTATATGGCTGCCAATGCATGCCCTCCAGGCTCCAGCTTGAGACGACACAACGGTGGATTCGGATATTAACTTTCCTCGCCTCGTGCACTGAGTGTCGTTGTCGTTAGGCCAGTGGTTTCATGCTAGTTTCATTAGCATTAAATTTTATGGCACATCATTTTACAGGATCATCAGATAAGAGGAAAGTCCGTTTTAATAACGGTACAATGAAAATATTGGTGGTTTTTGTTGCTTTATCCACGATCTGGACAGCTTCATTATTGGCGGCTAGCAGCTAGACCAGATAGGATGGAGCAAATAAAACTTGCATGTTTCATGAATCTTGGGCATGTTCGCTTCAGCTTATTCAGCCGGCTTATCAGCCATCAAACAGTGTTTTCCTCTCACAACAAATCAGCCGTTTCAGCTTTTCAGCCGGCTTATAAGCTGAAGCGAACAGACCCCTTTCTTTAATTTGCGATCGATGATGTTTCACTACTGCGAGACGCGCACACGGGAACGAAGATTCGCACGACCCCGGTGCAGATTGCACTAGCCTACTACAACAGACACACCTTAGCTTGCTAGTGGCAACTGGCAAGAGGCGTGCCTAGGGCATGCAAAAGTGGGGAGGCAGCCTAGTCACAGCCGATGCGTACGTTGAAGCACACACGGCAGGTGCCGCAAGTAGTGAAGTGCGAAGCGAAGCTAGCTGGACTCCGGAGTGAGCAACAGCTAGCTGCCGCTACACTACAGCGCCCAACAAAGCAGCAGCAGGTAGGCAAAGTGACCAACTAGCTAGCCAGGCGCGCAGCTGCAACTTGCTTGCACGCGGCGCGGCCGGATCGGGGATCGGAGTTGGGCGCCGCTCGATCCGGCCGCGACGCACCAGCAGCAAAAGCGATGGATCCCCCAGGATATGCGCTGGGGTGCTTGGCATGGCTGGAATCGAAGCTGGGGTTTGCTACTATACCACCATACCATACCGCCATACTGTGCACACTGTTTTAACTGGTGAATTGAGTTGCCTATACGACAGGCCTTGCACTTTCTTGTTCCCCACGCATGATTTCCACCCTTGTCTTTTTCCACGGTTTTGGTGCTCGATATATCATCCCCAGCCACGGCGACGAGACCCGGTCGGCCGGCTGCGAGGGTCCAGGTGGGACCCACATGTCAGCCAGATCAGGGATGCAATGCAAGTGGCGCCATCAAAACCTTGCCACCCTGTTGCGTTCGTGAGCCACCATGGAATCGATTGCATGCAGTGAGTGGCCACGTAGCAGTAACGTAGCGCATAGTGTTTTGTACACGTAGCAGTGCTCTCCGCGTGAAATACGGACCACGCGATTCATGTCAATGTCGTTCCATGACAATGCAATCAGGCCCTAAACGGAACAAGGAATGAAGGAAGAAGCTTCCTCTCCTTTGCCTTTGCCGGGGCAGACAATGGAGAGCAGCATCGACAAAATTGCCTGCCTTTTCACCTTGGCTTCATTCTCTCTATATTTTTGGGGGTTTTGGAGGCGTACATGCATGTCCAAGTCACCCAAGTGGCCGAAGACTATCGCTACCAGCAAAATAAAGTTTGATAGCGAGATTACTAAGGACTATGCATGCATGGGATTCAGTTACTACAGAATATATATTCCCGCCGTACTTTTCATCATCCTTTCTTTCCGATTAACGTTGCAAGCGCTCGCTAGTATGAGCTGAGCTACAAAGCCTCCACCTAGCTTTTACAAGTGCTTTAATGGAAAATCGCCATAAATCTAGGTTAAAATTGCCACGATGCCTTGCCTGCAGAGTCTCTCCTTTCTTTTTCACCTTTTGAAATCCGTTGCCAGGGTGCCAGGTCGAGTGGCTAGGGCTGGTACAGTCAAGGACACATGCTAAAAACCACATTTCAAAAAGGCACTTCTGACACAGGATTTTTGCTAGATATATGTGATTAGCTGTAAGGATTGTATAGGTCGAGATTCTAATTGACCCACTCCTAAGTCCTAACACTGACAATGACAGCATTCTACCTTAACCAGAAAGTGCCCCTAGATACTCTTATTGGAAAGCACAACCACCATTGATACCAAGCAGATGAATCTAGTGATAAGCTGTTTCCAACACTGTTTATTAGCCACTTTGAAAGCTTTTCCTCGGGTGCTCTAAGAGAAAGTGTGCTGCCATGAACTCTGCAGTGCCCATTTGAAAGATTTAATGATGATTTGTCATTCTAAATAACCTCCACGTCGATTTATGTCGCCACTTGTGTAAATAACACCTGGGGCCATCTGCACTGATGCCACATGGGCAAAGGTGACTTGACAAACAATCGAAACCCAAGGCAAATCTGCAAATACTGCTTCAAAGCATGGGAGGAAATCATGCGTTCGAGGAAATACTGCTTCAAAGTAATGCATGGGAGGTATATGCACTCAAGGAGACATGCGAAACCACATTGCAAAAGAAATTTGTAGCTTTATATGTGACATAAAGTTGTGCTTTAGGATATGTACAAGTACCAGAAAGAAAAATGTTAATTGACCTATTCCTAATACTGACAATGACAGCATGCATGCTAATGTATACTCACCGGAAAAATGGCTCAGATACTACCTCATTGAAAAAGGACAACCATTGACAGTTTGACACAAAACATATGAATCTAGAAATAAACCCTCACCACCATTTGTTAGGTTAGATTGTATCCAATCCGACAACAACAATTTTTTTGTCGAGCTCTAAGAAAAAGTGGGCCACCACAAACCCGTAGTGCATCATATCATAGGAAAAAATTGTATACAGTCCTGTTTTATGTCTATACGAACTTTTTTAAAAAAAAAACTTTTGAAGTGGAGGGGAGTATATATCCTGTTCCCGTGTGATTGGGCACTCCACGATTGGCAGGCTCGCCTAACAGCTCTTGACTAGACGACGCAACTACGCTGCATGCCCCCACCACATGACACCATCACCCATCACCAGCTCGGCCACGTACCAACACCACCTCCTGAAACCTCGTACACGCAACAGCAGCATTGCTCGGCCTGCAATAATGCATGGATCCATCAATGAATCAGTCAGTGCCCTCATGCAGCTGCTCGATCAAAGAAATATGAACAAAACCAGAGCATGTAAGTGGCCACATCGGCCGCACCACGCCGTCGTTGCAGGGATAAGATCACGCACGAGACCTGCAAAAATAATGGAGTTGCGCTGCTCAAGACCCCTCTAGCTACTCTCTAGAGGCCTGGGTCGCCGATCCGGAAGGGAGCAATGGCTAGGTCAGCAGCGCGTCGGCATTGCACCCTGAATCTCGGTGACCGCAGATGCAGTGCAGGGCGAAAGCTAGGGTTCTCTGGCCGTCCGGTGTCGATCGCCTCCGATTCGGAGGAGGAAGAGGAGAGCCATGCATGCTTTGATTTTCTGGGTGTGATGGCCGCACGGTGGCCGTGCTCCCGTCCTCCTGTCTGGGTCCATACCTGCAACTGCGAATGCAAGCTGGGGCTTGTAAAATTCAGAGAAGAACCCAACTGGTGGTCGTGCCATCATCTTGTCTGAATCCCGAGTAGCAGAGGAGGAGCCAGACCACCGAGATGGCGCGTGACATTGCGCCACTGAGCTTACACAGAAGGGCCCAATATGTGTGTGCTGTCCACTGTTGCAAATGATCAGGCAGCCTGCTCTGAGTTTTCGGTGCCTAATTTGCACTACATACAGTAAATCAAGTGCTCTGAACTCTGAACTGAAGTACAGTTTCCTGATCATGTGTAACTAACTGTGTAAGTGTATGTAGCTGCATGTTTCAGCAAAATTCCCGGGAAATTCACGCGTTGTTTCCAAGCATGCCATGATCTGATGATCCTCTCCTCCAAACTAAAGGTTCTTGGATTCGATCCGCCGGATGCGGTACATGCACTTAGCTAGGTAGTAGCTAGGATAGTGGCCCTGATCCTATCCCAGGCCGGTAACATTGGTCAACTTGTGTTGTGTTGCGTTGCGTTGCGTTGCTGGGGATACACTGATCATTTCATGCACGATGGCTCGGATGCATCTGCGAGAGAGACATTGAGATACGGGTGTGTGTGCCGTTCTCACTGGACGATGCTGCCGTGGTGCTTGCAATGGCAATGGTGCCAACAGGGTCAGATGCGATAGAAAGGGTAAAGGGAAAAGGGTCCCCTAATCGATCGCCTCCCAGTCCCAGGGCGCCACTAGTGGTAAAATTGGCTGCAGGCATCGGCCCAACCACCCAAGTTGCCCCCGCGCTGAGCATCTCTTATCCCACGCCGGAACGATCTGTTCATCATCTTCAGCAAATTAATGGGTACAGCATTACCACCCCACTACCCATGGATCTACCAGGGTTACTTGCAGCTGAAGAGTGCTTCTTGTTGCATTGTATCTGTTCATGGTTAATGCAGGTCAATTAAGCCACTGTCAGGTAGTCTGTCTCTGGGTCTGATAAGCAAGAAAAAAAAGGAGCTATAACCTAGGCACCTGGATTCGAGTTGAAAAGTAATCGGAACCTTGGTGGTTAGATGCACCAACAAGTTCACGAGGAGTGAATTTGACTTATTGTTAAAAAAAAGAGGTGATTGAAAGTAGGCACCTAGATTCAAGTCAAAAGTGAGTTCAACCTGGGTTGCGATGTATAGCCACATATCCCAGCCAGCCAGTTCAGCTGGACGTGTTTGGCATCGAGTTAGTGGAATGGAGTTGAAAAAGTTGGAGTGAAGTGCTCCCAAACACCCTCCAAGTCTTGATCATGGAGGTCTTGATCTTGGGTTTCCGTGCAGCTCAATCTTTCGAGCCATTTTGGCAAAAGAAAGGTAGTGCCGATTCTTTTCGGCTCGTGGGGTTTCTGAAACTGATCGCGGTTTAACCGCTTGATTGGGCCATGATTACGATGTCTGCAATCTGCATTGACTTATTTGAAGCAGCTAGCTGTAGTGGCCCAGCTGCTGATGATTGAGATGTTCAGCTGGCTGTTCTGTCACTTGGTGGCTATAGAGTTATGGTCTTCTGGATCCTGCAGATTCTAAATCCTCCCCGTTCTAATACGTACTTCTCAGGGACCAACTTTTTCTGGTCAACTTGCATGCAAATGTCCCAAACTGAATAATCACAGGCAGCACACCTTTTTCAAAGAGGTGTGCCTCCAGCCGGCAACTGCAATTTCAACCCCAGGATCCGAAAATGAGACAAAGCTCTAGTCTCAAAGAGAAGAGAAGAGAAAAGACCCAGTACTGAATGTACTGTGAGATGTAAAGTGAATGTACACTGAAATGTCTGCAGCACAACGTACAGTTGCTGTATGTGTATACTGAATTATACTTAGATGTTGTTGTATGTATTACTGTACTATTAACAAGGGAGATCCTGCTTGATCATCATGGTGACTGGAATGATCGCCCTGCTTCTTTTCCGGCAGTGCTGTTCTCCATTCATGCCAAGTGCCAAAAAGGTGACTGGAATGATCATCCTTGCTTCCTTTCCTGCAATGGCATCAAAGTGCAAAAGATGGCCCTTAAGCTGAGGATGTGGCCCCATGCATGCCAGTATGCCAAAGTGGAGTGGACTGCCAGATCAGCTTTTGTGTTCATGGTTACGAAGAGGCGCCTGCTGTCAAATCACTCGGTCAACCTATGCTTTCTTTTACTTTACACAAGGCTTTTGGCCACTTTGACATGCCTCTAAAAAGGGTTATTACCTCGTGGAGACCATCTCCATCAATCAGAATCATATACTGACAATGCAAATGCTTCATTTCTTGTAGGAAATCTGATTATTTTTTCAAAAAAAACTGTAAAAATACGATTCCTTTTTTTTTTGACCGAACACCTTAGCATCGAAGAATCATCGTCGAATCTATTTTGCTGTATCAGTAAACATTACAAATAAAACCAGCATTGTTTGCACACCCAGATACTCTATCAAGCTTGGGATCTCTTTTGCTGTTCTTGAACGAGCAACAGAAGCTGAATTCCGGCTAAGCTGCCTGCACCATTGACCAGACAGATAATGGAGTGCTGCTCCTTTGTGTTGTGCGCCTGTCTTTTCCATCCGGGAGCCATTGTACTGTGTGCACAGGCACCACACCTTTCAGTCTCCAGGTTCATGATGGGGGTAAATGTAGCTGGCTGCACTAGAAAAAGTTAGCAAAAAGTGGGTAGATTAATGGCTTCATCTCAAAATCTCGTTGATATTCTAATTCATGGCCCTCATGCATATATAGGGCTAATTGTAAGTATGTATAAGTCGCTTGTTTAGGCCTCATTTC
>NC_028455.1:33902306-33920725 GCF_000263155.2 Setaria italica | reverse complement strand
ACAATTTTACTGTTTATAAGATACACTTTATTTCGGGCGACTGCATTTTCGCCTTTTGGATTCAACCTTTTTCTCTCTGTTTTTTTTTTTCATCTGAGGAATACCCAAGTGCCAAATCAGGGCGGCGCCCGAGGGGGAAGAGCTTGTTTTTTGATCCATCTTTAATTTTCTTTTGTGGAAAAGAAGGTTGGGTTGGGTATCAAAATTGTTCTATTCCAGCCAGGGCGGAGCTATGATTTGGCACTTGGGTATTCCTCAGATGCAAAAAAAAAACAGAGAGAAAAAGGTTGAATCCAAAAGGCGAAAATGCAGTCGCACGAAATAAAGTATATATTATTTACAGTAAAAATGTCTTAACTAGTAAAGAAAAAAATACGTGATATTGAAAATATATAGTCTAAATCCATGTTTCTTTATGACATCTGAACGTTTCTTAGCTTATTCTTCGCATAATTTATTGACGAAAATATCCTCTCAACACTAAATACTGGAAACAGTCAAACACAGAAGATCTATCATGACCCCAAAAGCAAGCAATTACATCCCTATTACCAGGAGCCAGGAGAGGGACGGAGCATCACTCCTAATCATTGCCATGGCATTCTAGTACAGAGTAACTGAAGCTACTCCAAATTCACGGGGTTGTTCAGGCTAGTAGCTTGTAAGCATGCGAGCACCATTATTCCACTACATGTTTCCTCCTCCAATCAGATCAAGCCTCATAGCCCACAGCTAGTTAGCTGCTGGTCACTCAGTGGACGACAGTGTGGTCGGAACTGTTATTGATCAAGCCAACTTTAATTTCAGTGTTCGTGAGAGAACTGAACAGATGTTTTCTGTGTAGCTATATACCCTACCCCACCGGTCAGTACATGTAGGAGCCATCGATTTCATGTCGGCTTGGTTCCAAAAAAAAAAATGGTACGAAAACGTTCTTGTCGGCGAGCTAAGCTGCTCATGCTACCTTATGACTTTGATATGACCTAGGAGTTCCTTTTGTTTTCCCTTTCCACTGTATCTCTTCCTTTTATGGCGCCGTGAAGATACCGTGGATATTTCCCACTCTTAAAACTTTTTATTATGCTCATGGATTTATTTTGTGGTGCTCCTATAAAACTGAACCGTTTCTTATGGAATCCATGAAAAAACCTGTAAGATTATATGTTCCAAACAGTTCCATAACCAGCTAGAACAAACCGGTTAGGAAACATGGAACTTAGCGGTACTTGAATTGGTGCCTAAAGGCTGGACCTGAACAAACTAGGGCTGGGTCGAACTCGAGCCGGTCTGGCAAAAAGTCTGGTTTCTTTTGAGCCTAAAATCTTTGCCCAAACCCGCCCATTAACTCCATCAGGCTAACAAAGTTGGGATACATCATTTTTAGTGCAAATATAATTGATTTTAATATTTAGTTTTTTTTGCCGCCAAAATCAGCACCAAGCCCTAAATGAGTGTTGGGCTGGACCTAGCGTGTCGGGCTTGGGCCGGGCTAGGCCTCTTTTGCTCAGGTATAAGATACTAGCTAGGAGAAAATGGAAAGAAACTCTAATACAAACATGAATCAAGGAGCTAGATTTTTTTATAATTGTATTAAGTATATAGGAATTTTTTTAAGAAACAATAATATATAATCAGGGCTAAAGACTTAACATCCACAAAACCTTATATTATATTTTGCTATTTGGGTCATGCCGTTACGTGCACCTGAACCACCAATAGATGGCATATTGTCATATTTTTAACACGGTTTTCTCTCACTTCTCATTTTACTTAGAACTATTTGGTTTTACATGTATCTATATCAGGTTGGCGTGAGCTAAGTGCTCTAGTATCTGTTAAAACAAATATAGGTTACTTTCTTCAATGTTACAAATATCTAATGATTGCTAGCTTTTGAAATTTATCAAGAAAAACATGTAATTAGCTAGGGCTTTTAATCATGACAAGTTGATATAATCTACTTCTTAATGGTGCAGTGCATGGTAATACGGGCGTGTATATATCCTGTAAAAATGCACCAAATATGGAGGTTAAGAGGATGCAAGTTTGCAAAATTCTCAAAAGAGTGTTAAAGAGGGTATGAACAATAATGTCAAAATTTTCAAAACAGCTCAGGGGACAACTCGATTTTGTTGGATATAAATGAAAAAGATTAGTCATCCATTCTTCAAGCTAGAACTGTTGTATTACTTTTCTGAAAATATGAAGAAATTATTTTCTTTCATGATATATATATATATATATATATTGTGTACTCTGAAATTAAATCTCCAATATAGAAACATCATCTCAGAATGACAACACATTGAGATTTGTTTTGTTCAGATTGTGGTATTGGGCTCCAGTCACACACCATATAGATGCACGTGTACTCCTTTTGTTTTAGGGAATACGCTTACTCCTTCTGAATCCTCTGCCTGATTTCATCCCTGCCAGAAGATTGTGCACGATCCACACATGTTCTTCATTCTTTGTGGCTGCTTATGTGTGGCATGTTCATCTCCAACTCTATTTTTTATTACCATGCTAGTTCGGTTCTACTACGCTATGTTTTGTCCTGTCTTTCTACAAATAAACTGCACAACCAAAGCTATGGTAATCCTTTCTGCTTCTGATTGGCAAGTGAAAAAAAAAACTTTCGCTTGACCCATTTTTCACTTGAGACAATGCAAATAAAAAAAGGGGGTCATTGAGTGTGCTACATCTAATTTTCTGGAAAATAAATCATTGGGTTTGTAATTTAGGATCACACATTTTGCCTATGGATCTTTCTATGCAGATACAAGGTTATACATCTTTCTACAAATACATATCACACACCAAAACTTGTGATACCAGCCCCTTTCTACTTCTGATGCCAGTGAAAACCCCATACACCAAAACTTGTGATACCCCTTTCTACTTTAGTTGGGTGGAGTGCCTGCTTACCATGGCATGCATGACCATCTATTCTGAGTGGAGATAGCTAGGGGAGAGAAAGACAAACAGCTACTTCCCCCAAAACTGTAAGAGAGAAAAAATCTACTGCAAGAAAGTGGAATTGGATGCACCCATTGTATGACAGTAGTACGACCAGCTGGTACATCCATGCACACCATCTCTTTTCTCACCAATGCATCATTCCAGTGGGTTGATGAATGGATCATGCGGCTAGGAAGAAAAGTGCATCGAACTGGACAGCACCCATATGGCCATATCAACACGCCAGCAGCCAATCAAAACAGCCAGGGCTCCGCTATAAAAACCTAGCAAATCCCCGGCTCCAAACCACACACACATCAGCAGCCGCAGCATCACCTAACGCAGTAGCGAGAGCTCCTCGTGGAGGGAGGTAGGAAAGGGCCCTAGCAAGCCGGCCGCCGCCGTCGAGCTAGACCTCACTCTTCTTCCTCCCTCTCTCCCCGTCGTCGTCTGCAATGGCAGGAGGGCTCCTCCACATGGCTCACCCGGCGATCACCCTCTCCGGCGTCGCAGGTAAACGTCGGCGACCGACGCCGTCGTCCGGCAGCCATGCATGTCTTTCGCCCTTAGCTTGCTTCGTGTTGCGTTCATCTGCCCGTGCATATGTGGCCTTCTCCCTCCTGCTTTCGTTCTCATGAGATCTTCACATCACCTTTATTTTGTGGTTCTTCATTCTGATGCCGTCGTACGTGCGTTCTTTTGTCCGTGTCCTGCTAGATTTTTTGTGCACCTGGCCGACATGACGGCCTTTTCCATCAAAATCTTCTTTCGTTGCGAACATGCTAGTCCTCTTCCTTTTCGTTTTGTGCCATTGCACTGTAGAGCACAAACCTTTCTGTGTTCTAGAGACGTGCATGCGGCTCACACAGGACAACAGACAGTCTTGTCGATCGATTGATGCAATAGCTTTCATCTTTTTCAGTTATACTACTACATCTTCTTCTTTAACTTTCAGCACACACACCTTTTGTTCTTTAGCAGAGATCACTGTCACAGATCATAGCCCTAGTGTTAGTAGCCTCTCCAAAACCTAACACCTTCTGTTCCTAGCTACATCACACACGCTTGCATGGCCTATCAACTTTTCAACTGAAGAATGAATGGTAGGAGTGCCCTACCACATGTTTCTTGGAAGCACACTCCAGTGTAGTATTGTGCATTCATCAGCCACGAATTAAGAATGCCAACAGCCCACCACGCACTGTCTGAGAACCAGTACTAAATGTGCTCTATCCTTCTTGAAATGGCGATCGGTTGAGCAGTGACGAAGGCGTGTGTCTTCAACCTTTGCCACATTTGCATTTTCCTTAACCTAATAACCAACGCACTTTTTCTAGCTCAATTCGACGCATTGCAACTTGTGTGCATCCGTGGTGAAGAATATCTTCTGAAAATGTCACTGACGTGTTCCTTTTTTTTCTGCAGGGAACATCATCTCCTTCCTGGTGTTCCTCGCACCAGTGTGAGTAGTAATCTTTTTCTGTCCTCGCGATCACTTAACTTTCCCCATCGTCGTCATCGACGTAGTCATTCGTTTCAGACTTGATTTCATGCGATCTTTGAGTGACTGACTGAGCAATGGATCTTTGGACGTGCAGGACGACGTTCCTGCAGGTGTACCGGAAGAAGACGACGGGCGGGTTCAGCTCGGTGCCGTACGTGGTGGCGCTCTTCAGCTCGGTGCTGTGGATCTTCTACGCGCTGGTGAAGACCAACTCGAGGCCGCTGCTGACCATCAACGCCTTCGGGTGCGGCGTGGAGCTGGCCTACATCGTCTTCTACCTCGCGTACGCGCCCCGGAAGGCGAGGCTGAGGACCCTGGCCTACTTCTTCCTGATGGACGTGGGGGCGTTCGGGCTCATCGTCGTCGTCACCCTCTTCGGCGTCCGCAAGCACCTCCAGGTGAAGTTCCTCGGCAGCGTGTGCCTGGCCTTCTCCATGGCCGTCTTCGTGGCGCCGCTCAGCATCATCGTCAAGGTGGTGAAGACCAAGAGCGTGGAGTTCCTGCCCATCAGCCTCTCCTTCTGCCTCACCCTCAGCGCCGTCGCCTGGTTCTGCTACGGCCTCTTCACCAAGGACCCCTTCGTCATGGTAATCACTTGATCGAGCTCCAGACGAGCATCTATCAGCTGATCGATGAGATCGATCGACATGGATCATCGATCTGATGAGCTCTCCTGTACATGTGTGCATCGCAGTACCCGAACGTGGGCGGCTTCTTCTTCAGCTGCGTGCAGATGGGTCTCTACTTCTGGTACCGCAAGCCCCGGGCCACGAACGCCGTGCTGCCGACGACCGGCGACGGCGGAGCGGCGGCTCCGTCGGTGCAGGTGCAGGGGCAGGTGATCGAGCTGGCCCCCAACACCATCGCCATCCTGTCCGTGAGCCCCATCCCCATCGTGGGCGTGCACAAGATCGAGGTCGTGGACGGCCAGCACAAGGACGCCGCCGTCGCCGCCGAGGCCTGCAGGATGGCCGCCGCCAACCCCGAGGGCCCGCCGCCGCAGGTCATCGAGATCGTCCCCGCCGCATGACGACTTCGGTCGGTCGATCCATCGACCAAATTAAACAAGGCGCCGAGCAGCAGAAGCAGCGAACTAGAGTCTGATCTTGCAGGAAGCATATATGTATCGTGGATTATATATCTACGGGTGTTGTGCCGTCGTACGTCGGTCGATTAGTTATTGGTCGTTTTTAGTTGGTTGTTAATTGTTGGATTATTGTCGTCTCGTGTGTGTGAGTGATTAGTTGCCCTTGGATGTCAGATCACCAATAATCAAGTTGTGTGGTAGCGTGTAGCTGCTATGTTTGCGTGTGGTCTAGTAGTAGTAGCTAGGTTGCAGTCTTATGGCCTGGTCCTGATCTCTCTGGTGTAGGTAGTGCTTGCTCCGGAGACCCATGCATGAGATTGTAACAGGGCATCTGTTTTAGTTTAACGTATTCTTTGTGTGCTGTGAACGTGCTGTCTCTAGCTTGTAGCTACATCAGTGTCGTGGTTGATATACGTGTGGCTTGTCTTGTCCTCGTCATGACCAGGACAGTTGAAGTAGTCATCATCTATCAAGGACAAGAAACTGGATCGCTCCATCCTATATTACTATTTCTTTTGATTTTCTATTAGTTTTTCTAGATACATAGCTTTTGCTTATACGTATCTAGATATAGCATGTATGTATCTAGATGCATAGCAAAGTTCATGTATCTAGAAAAACTAAAACGAATAATAATTTGGAATGGAGGGAGTAGTATATAAACAAATCTTATTAAAATGGGAAAGGAGAACTGAAGGGCATGCAGATAAAAGGTTGAAAATGGAAGACACAGTAGTAGAGGCCGGGGGAAATGATCAGTTCGAACTAATTTTATACTACATCTCTATTGGTGTATATAATTGTTAATCAGTTGAAATAAACTTGAAGCTTGGCGGAAACAATGCAAGTGGTAGATTGGAGAATCATATATCCAGGGGATCGATGGCTGCTGTAGCTAACGCATAAGGAGGAGGAGGAGTATCGTGCACCGGGGATGATATGCAGTGTCCACTGTCGTCAGCACGGGATGAAGCAACGGCGGCGGCATGATGGAGCGGCCGATCGTTTCACCCGCCGATTGCCCCCCTTGTTAGCTACTTAGGTGGCTTTTCGTTCGTCGTTTTGATTTTTCTAATTTTATAAATATTATTATGCATTAGACATTATATCTAGATGTATTATTCTATGCACCTACTCAGTCATGACGGTCCCAGCCACCAGCATTATTCTAGCCTTCTCTGGTTTTGGACCTGCGTTCCCTCCTCCTCCTCCAATCTAGAGGGTGTTTGGATCCTTAGCCCGGGTCACATCGGATGTTTGGATGCCAATTAGGAGGATTAAACATAGGCTAATGATAAAATTGCATAAATAAAAGTTAATTCGCTAGACGAATTCATTAAGACTAATTAGTTCACGATTACCACATGTGATGTTACAGTAAACATGTGCTAATCATGAATTAATTAGGTTTAATGGATTCATCTCGCGAATTAACTCTTATTTATACAATTATTTTTATTATTAATCTATATTTAATTCTCCTAGTTGATGATGCGATCCTTACTAAACTTAGATCCAAACACCCCTCGGTCCTCCCACACAACCCACCTGATGAGCTCAGCAGTCAATTTCCAACACGTCATGCCAAGCTGGCACGCAACACAAAATACATCATCAGTCTGCTTGCTTACCGAATACTCCGTAGCTTCCATTTTTTTCTGGTCGATCGATCGATCTTCAGCTGCTGGTTCTGCTTCGGCTGCTCGGCTCCAGCCCGTAGCCCAACTAGCTGCAGCCAAATAATATTTTCTCAGGCTCATTTTGTGCCGTAAAAAAAAATGCAGTGGAACCATTGCCCGTTGCTGGCTGCAGCCCCCGTAGCAGCTGCTGGTTTGCTGGAGCCAGCTGTTCACTTTTGTAGCTTAGTAGTAGCTTGTGACTGGCACAAGCCATAACCTAGTAGTGTACTAGGGAATGAAACTTCAGTAATTTCAGTACAACACCTGAAAGAATGCCACTGGCATATGGTGTTTGGGCTCTTCTTTTTCTGCAGGAAACATCGTATCTTTCGTGGTGTTCCTCGCACCAGTGCAAGTCCGTCCTCACTGTCCTAATCGATCATCGCTTTGGGTCGGTCGATCACGTTTCCGGCGATGGTTTGGTTACTCATATTTATTTTTAACACCCGTCACATCGAATATTTAGATACTAATTAGAAGTATTAAACGTAGATTATTTACAAAACACATTACATAAGTGGAGGCTAAACGACGAGACGAATCTATTAAGTCTAATTAGTCCATGATTTGACAATGTGTTGCTACAATAAATATTTGTTAATGATGGATTAATTAGGTTTAATAGGGTTGTCTCGCCGTTTAGCCTTCACTTATGTAATGTATTTTGTAAATGGTCTACGTTTAATACTGCTAATTAGTATTTAAATATTTAATGTGACATGTACTTAAAAATAAGCAAGGAACCAAACATTCCTCCATCTTATTGCCCCATGACTGACTGATGGATGTATGCATGTCGCGGACACCGGACAGGGATGGCAGTTCCGACAACTTTCTGTCTTCGCCACAGCTTGACGGCTGACGGCTCCACGCCCAACGAATTGCTAGTAGATACCTACAGGATCATGGATCCGGCTTCCCCACGTGGACCTATTGCTTTCCATCACTCTGTTATTCGTTTTCAAAATGTTTCCTTAAATTTCTGGGTTTTTTCAACGGAGGAGACGAAATTCCCATCTTTTTTTCTTTTTTCACCCTTTCGGGAAGGTGTCTTACGTGGAACTGCACTTCATCATGGCATGACTGCTTCCATTCATAGCTACGTAAGTGTCTACTTTATTGCTTAAGGTCTTGTTGAATGCAAAAAATCGTACGAAAGAGATACGAGTGAGATGGTAAAATAGAGGATTGCAGAACACAAGGATTCTATAGGAATGGGTGTAAACTAGCATCTATTTATTTGATTTAGCTGTTAGCTTCATTTTACTTTTTTTTCATCAGCCTGACATCAGCAAGCTAGAGCGGCAACCACCACGTACAGCACAGCAGCAGAGACGGCAGCACAAACGATGGAGAGCCGACGACGGAGCAGGCAGCAGGAAGGCCTGCACCTCTCGGCTGGCATTCATTCACAGCCAGGATTCAAGGGGCAGGGGCAGGGGCACCGGGAGGCCCGTCGGCGGCTTCTTCACGGCGAGCTGCTCATGCTGCCTTGCCATATCGAACCTGTCCACCACCAGCACGCGCTGCGCTTCGCAGTCTCGCCGACCGGCTCGCCGCACCCCGCGTCGTGGCGTCAAACCGCGCCGCCGCGACGGCGTCGGCAACGCCGCTGCAGATTGTCAAAAAAATTTCAAACGAACTGCAGATTGTCAACCGCACCTTCTCCCGACGAAGCTGGAACACGTTGTGAGCTACTCTGGCACCAGGAGTGCTGCCGGCAGAGGCTTGGACGGCATCGCCGTCGCCAAAGATGCCGGCCAGTCGGACCCTATGCCTAGGGGGTGGACGGTAAATGAAATACCGTCCACCCCTAGGCCTATACCGGACGTTGGATTGGGCGTGGGTGGCCGAGATTGGCGCGGATAGCGGTGAGGTAGCGAGGTGCCTGTCTTTTTTGTTTTTTTAGCTTTTTTGAAACATTCTCACAAATACGTCCTAGCGGAACTATTTCAAAATCTGGACCCTTAACTTGGTGCCATCCACGCTGACGCCAAGCTTACATGTCTCGGCGCCAGCCATCCTAGCGCCAAGATCCATGCGCAGCTGCTGACGCGGATGCCGACGTGGTGGGGGCTTAGCGCCATCCATCATGGTGCCAAGCCTTGGTGCCGTAGATCTTGACACCGAGCAATTTACCCCTGCATCTTCATGTTTCGAACTAAACAAGTATAATTATTTCGAGGAGTATGCAACAAACTACGCTGCGGTTCAACTGGTTAGGATGTGGGCTTCGAACTCATGTCTCTAGGATAAGAAGCTCACATCCTAATCAATTGAACCGCAGTGTAGTTTGTTGCACACTCCTCGGAATAATTATACTTGTTTAGTTCGAAACGTGAAGAGGCACGGAGTAAATTGCTCGCCGCCAAGATCTACGGTGCCAAGCCCCCGCCGCGTCAGCATCTGCATCAGCAGCTGCGCATGGACCTTGACACCAGGATGGCTAGCGCCGAGACGTGTAAGCTTGGCGCCAGCGTGGATGACGCCAAGCTAAGGGTTCAGATTTTGAAATGGTTCCGCTAGGGGTGTATTTGTGAGAATCTTTCAAAAAAGAGCTAAAAAATAAAAAAGACATGCAAGGTGCCAAGGCCTCCCCGCCTTCCCCGCACGCTATAGCTATATGTCGCATACGTGACAAAATAGTAGTGTCGCCTTCTACGGCGGCGGCGGGGTGACGGGATGGCGCAGCGCGTTTCGCCGACGACCACCCAGGTTATGGTTTTCGGGTTTTGAGCTGTCGGGGGAGGTTCATGGCCGCCGACCTTCAGAAAGGGGGTGGGGGTAGGGAGGTACAACGGCGGAGGCAGGTTGCAAGGCGGTGGGGACGCCGCCGGCTGGGGGCGGCAGGTGGACAGCTAGTGGGCTAGGGACGGGCGGGGGCAAGCGTTGGAGGTGAGCTCCCCGGCGGAGCCGGGTTAGGGCGGCGGAGGGTGGTGGCGGCGGATTCGGCGGCGCAAGCCACCGGCAATGGTGGAGGACAGCGGCGCAGGGGCGAATGGAGGAGAGAGAGGGGTAGCGTGGGGTTGAGGAGAAGACAGGGCAGCGGGAGGCGGCAGCGGGTCCAGCAGTGAGAGCCGTTGGAGCTGAGGAGGACGGCGGCGCGGGGGACGGGCCGCGTGCGCTCGCTGGCGACGCATAAACGCGCCCTTCCCCGCGCGACATCACTTGCGGTTCCCCTCCACGACGGGCTGGGCTGTCATGCGCCGCGGCGGCAGCGCCGGCAAGAACCGCCGCCCATGTATGGCAGAGTCAGGGAGCGTCGTATACTGCTGTGTGCCGGCGTCCACGGCGTGGATGTTGGCACAATTGAACGGCTCCGAGGTCAGGTGTGCCGACACTGCATGGAGATTTCCGTCGACTCGCCGGCCGCAGCCATGGACGACGACGGCGGCGCGTCGCCGGCGTCGGCCAAGCTCCTCGCCAAAGTGCTCCGCGAGATCGATCGCCCGCAGCCAGGCCGGCGCCGCCGAGTTCGTTGGCTTCCACGCCGTGTGCATGTTCACCTCCTTGCTTCTTGCCGGGTTCGTCTGGACGTCGACGCGCTCCCGGCCGCTCGCCGTTTCAGCGTCATAGGCTTTTGGAATCAGCATTTACAGGTAATGTCTTGCCGGCCGCTCGTCTGGATGCCTTGCCACGAAGTAGGCGCACCCGCCGCCCACCTCCCCACCGGCGAACTCTGGAGCGTCGACGGCTAAACTGCTCCCCCAGCAGAGGAACAAGCACACACGTTCGATGCCACGGCTGCGCTCTCTCGCCACCGTACCCACCGAGGAGCCCTCCCGTCGCCGCCCACTTCCAGCGCGTGAACGGCGAGGGGGCCGGACGAGCACAGCGCCGCGGCGCGGCACCTCGCCGCCCGCGCCGTGGCGTCAAACCGCGTCGCCGCGACGGCGTCGGCCATGCTGATGCAGACAGTCAATCGCCCCTTCTTCCTGCAAAGCTGGAACACGTCGCAAACTATCCTCTGACCCTAGGACTGCTGGCGGCGGAGGCCAGGGCGGCGCGGCCGTCGCCAATGTCGCCGCCCCGTCGGACCCTGGGGGTGGACGGCATGTCGTCTACCGTCCGGGGTGATGGTGCCACAGCGTCTTTCTGGCAGTCGAGCTGGCTACAAGGTAGAGCGCCAATCGACGAGGGGACTATGGCGTATGTCTACAGTGGAGAAGATGGCTGAATTTGTGATTCTATGGGACCTAGTACAGTAGGTTCCTCTGCTGTCTGACAGGCCGGATGAGATAGCTTGGAGGTGGACAGCGGATGGAACCTATACTTCAAAGTCATCTTATCTGGCTCAATTCAATGGGTCTTACAGTACCTTTCAAGGAGATTAAATTTGGAGAGCGCACACTGAAGGAAAGCACAAGTTCTTTGCATGGTTGCTGGTGCAAAGCAAGCTTCTTACTGCTGATAAATTGCTAGCAAGGAACTGGCCCTGTCATCGAACCTGCAGTTTGTGTGATCAAGATTTTGAAACTGCCGCTCACTTATGTCTGTACTGTGTGTTTGCGAAGGAGATATGGCTGCTCATGAGTAACTGGTCTCAAGGATTGATACAGAATTTGGATTGCCTATCAACGAAGAAGCCATGTGGTGATTACAACGGAATTGAAGCACAAGTTACAGCGATTCCTTATTAATTTTGCCACAGCAAGAGTTGGACACGGCAGTCAGCAGTTTCCATGACAAACGCCTATAAGTATCGATCGATCTACCCAGTAACGCGCAACGACGTCTCGTGTGTGTTTCTGAAATCACCGGCAAAATCCAAGTCGTCGTCAACGTCGGACGGCACGATGCCACGGCCGTCGACACGCCGGCCGCAGCCATGGACGACGGCGGCGGCGCGTCACCGCCGTGGGCCAAGCTCCCCGCCAAAGCGCTCCTCGAGATCTGCCACCGCCTGCCCTGCGCCATCGAGGCCGTACGCTTCCAAGTCGTGTGCAGGGCGCGGCGCGAGTCCCTGCTCTCCGCGTGACGCTGACGCGCTCCCGGGCCAGAGAGCATGTTAGCACAGTATAATCTTGGCTAGTGATCTTTTGCTATTATTAGTTGCTCCCTCGTTTTAGCTTTTTTTTCTAGGTACATAGTTTTACTATGTATCTAAACATAGTGTATATCTATATACATAGAAAAATTATGAACATAGAATGTCAAAATGATCTATAATTTGGGACGAAGGGAGTACATTGTATGAGGAAACGACGTGAGCTGTGTGGGCCGCATAGCCAAAATTAAGTCGTGTTGTTCTTTGTGTGCGCGCGCATCGACCACCAGAAAGAGTCGGCTTTGCCATTGATGCATGTGATCCCTAGTCTACAATTTTGATCGAGATCTACAATCTTCGTCGAGATCTATAATTTTCATACAAAATTCATCTCTATGTGACTTCATATGAAATTTTATACTTCTTTTCATGCGTGCTCTGCATGAAGGGGACGTACCACCAATTCAATTGGCGATAAGGGCGATAATTAACTTGGCAAAATCTAAATATTTTTAGATCTTGACAATACTTTTTTTTGAAAAAACAAAATATAAAAGGCCCAAGTCAAAAGGAAAGGGAATGGACTCCCAAGTCAAAACCATGCCTTAACTTTCTCTAAATAATTGAAGTACTCCCACCATCCTATAATATAGCTATATTTAGACTTTTTCAAAATCAAATCTCTTCAATTTTAACTATAAATAGTGAAATAATCATAGAGACTAATAACCCTAATATAAAAATGGTATCAGTAGATATATCGTGAAACCAACTATTATAATATGTAACCTTTCCTATTCCAAATAAATTATTTTTAGAGATATTTTTTGTCAAAGTTTAAAAATTTTGACTTTAAAAATATCTAAACGTAGCTATATTCTAGGATGAAGAGAGTAGTAGATAGGACGGAGGGAGTAGTAATGTCACAGTAAATGTAGTGTACTCGGTACTCCGAATCCGTGGTCCTCGTTTCTTCTTCTCTCGTGCAATTATGCATTCCACTGTCCGTTGATATGTAAACTACTCATGCATGATCAAGACATGCACAAATCCAGGTGTTAAACCCTCGGGCACTGCATGTCAATTCTGCGTAGTCTAGTGATTTTGTTGGCAAATCTAGGCACAAGCTGACAAACCAACCGGCAAAGCAAAATCTTGATCTCGAAGTTGATGTCTTAAAGTAAACCTCTGCTGTCCACGCCGAGAGTATAGCTGCTCTAGCTGAGTCAGCTTGCAACCAATAATCATGTTGCATCAGTGTAGACCAACTGCATAATTGCCATGAAGTCATTGGTGCGCCTGAGTTGACAATGGGCGATGGATGGACTCTGGTTTTGCAGTAGCACAAAAAAATTTCCAATCCTGCACCTCGTTTCGGACATATTGCAATCAGAAGGCAGTGCAAGGACGCAAGGTCCAGATTAAAAGAATCTAATCCTCCAATTTTTTATCATGGAGCAGCTGGAACACCAAAGTATCTCATCACCTGCTCCTAAATCTCAAATCTATCATCACACGGTTAGAGTCAAGACCTACATGGGTAGCACAGTATATACACACTGTGCAGTTGCAGCACTCTCCAGACCCTCTCCACAACACCAAACTTTAAATTTCCACTAATCCTCTCAATACACCACTACTATCTGTCTATCTTTTTGTGCCATCAACAAGCAAATCCGCAACAAATTAAGAACACTTTCAGAGTTCAGAGTGACACAAAAATGGATAAAATCAAGGCCTTGATGCATGGAGTCTGAACCTGAAGATTCCTCCCAACACGTTGGCAACCTTCACTAGATCAGTGCTACCACTCTCTCACAATCAATCTACTCTGCTGTGTGTTCCTACCTAGCCAAGCTAAAAGATTCTTGTGCAGTTGTGCGTGGATGAAAGAGATCAGAGCCATGAGGGCCCTGCTGGACCGGTGCCGGTCGTCCAAGAAGGTTCGCGGCCGGCCGCCGGAGGGCTGCCTGGCGGTGTACGTGGGCCCGGCGAGGGAGCGGTTCGTGGTCCGGGCCGAGTGCGTCAACCACCGCCTGTTCCGGGCGCTGCTGGAGGAGGCCGAGGAGGCGCGCGGGCCCTACGGCTACGCGGCGGACGGCCCGCTCGAGCTGCCCTGCGACGCCGCCGCGTTCGCGCGCGCCGTCGCGGCGATCGAGCGGGAGATGGCCGGCGAGAGGCGGACGGCGGTCGGGGGCGCCGGCGGTATCGTGTGGGCGGCGCAGCACCGGACGGTGGCGGTCGTTGTCGCCGGCGGCAGGCAGGTGATGACCGTGGGCTGACTTGAGTGATCGGCCGGGTGTGTCCTTGTCGTCAGAATTCCTGCGATGTTTAGAGTGTTTTTTTTTTTTGCGAATCCATGTTTAGAGTGTTTGACAGAAGTGTTGAAAGATGACAGGTATGCATGCATATGATCAGCTGTCGCGGCATCCAGATGTGTATAGCTTGTAACTTTTTGTTGCACTAGTTGTGTATTTTGCGACATGTTTGTTTTATGCTTTAATGTCCCATCGGCATGTCCCTAAAAGAAAAGATTGTACCGTTTCTTTGTAAGCGCCGGGGTCTTGGTCACATTCTCTCGGAGGTAATTTGGCTGACCAACGATTACGAAACAGGAAAACAGCAATCACCGGTTTTATACAGATTACACGCAGCAATCATCCAGTTTTATACAGATTACACGCAGCTATCATCCAGCAACACGAAAGAGCACATTGATCCACGGTACACCGTCCGTCTTGCTGTGAGGCTACACTCCTGAATTGGGGATTTCTGATCATGTTAGAACCCATGAAACAAAGACGAGTAGACGAGAGTGCCCGCTGCTGCTGCCGCACTCGTCCTTCAAGCTAAGTGATCCGTATGAGCAGAACCACCATTACAAACACGCAGGTCATCACAAGGATGAGCAGCCACTGGAAGCACGTCGTCTTGGAAGTCAGCGAGTAGACCTCCGCCGCTCGCGAGGTTGCGCGGCCGGTACTCGCCAAGCTATGCTCCACGGCCCTCTCGGTGGAATCAAGGATCTGCATCAGCAAAAATTTCAATTTTCTCAACAAGCACCCAACTGTAGGAGATCTTCGTTGCAGTATCACCCCAATAAACTTTATCCGCATAAAACCCAATGTTAAATACAACAGAAAGCTGTAAAGGACTGAATGAAAGAAACATACCTTCTCCGTCTCTTGCACAGATTGGTTCATCATAAGGCTACTTTCCTTCAGCTGGCGTGCTAACTCGACCATTTCATCAGTTAAATCTTCTTGCAGCTTCCTGTGCAGTAAGAAGATCGGGTAACAGTAAGAGAAAAAGAACACAGCCAGTGTATATTCATTTGATGACCTTGTGCAAGGCCAAAAAATTCAATGCATAGATCTTAAAACATTTGGGAGAAAATGAAGCTAATAGCCAAACATGGCACAGGTTATGGCTTCCAACAGAGCATCTCAGTCAATACAGTAAAATGAATGGACCCTGTAATGGTTTGCTTGGGTGCAATAGAGAAACTGTGGAAAAGAGCAACGAGGGGATTGAGCTGGAGACCCAGATATGTATGAAACTTAAGGAAAGTAGGATACCTGTGCTTCTCGATGTGAGCCTGAGCTTCTGCATCCAATTTGATAGGTGCACCGATATCTCCTTTCCTCTCCTGTTGGCTTGCACGAACCTCGACATGAGCTCTATTTAGTTTCTTCTGTTAGTTCAGTAGTTGTAACAGTAAGAAAAGGTGGACATCAATTTTAACTTACGCTGATCTCCTTCGCAATCCTGATGATAAAGATATTGGGCTTTCTGCCTTAGCTATTTCCTCAGAGATTTCTTCTTCTCTGCTTTCAACATCTGGCTTTTCATTTTCAGGCTGCACCAACAGTAATATAGAAATAAGAAGCGTAGCTAAAAGCTGTATGAGATAAAGGTTCAGCTAAAAAAGTTGACAACAACATCAGCCATAGTAGCTTTGAATCCTATGAAGAACCGGCAAATAAAATAAGAATGGTAAGGAGGAAAAATTGAATCGATGCAGTAATAACATACCACTGAAGCTGCTAGCCTGGCAGCAAGTGCTTCAATCTTTTCTGAATATTCAGAAAGCTTAGCTTTAGAAACACTGAAAAAGGACAAACTCATTAAAAACATGTTCTTCTACTCATGGAAAAAGTAAACATAAGCAGTAAATTGAAAGTTTTTAACACAGAGAGACGGTTGCTTTTCTGAACCAATAAGTAATACCACGGGACCAGATACATGTAAAAGGCAAGGCCAGTATCTCAAAGACTGTTATCATAAAAATGCAAATGACAGAAACTTATGACAGTTAACTTTGTATATGTTTTGGGAGATGCGAGATAGAACATATCTCTACAAAAAGACTGTCCAGATTTCAGAAACAGCATTTTAGTGAATCTGGAAGAAAAACATGCATTTGTGAAGTGTTGAACAAGGAGCTTTTCATGAAACAAGAAGGATTGTTCTGGAAGCTATGTTAGTGAACCCACTTGTATCCAGATTATAGGAAAGGTGGTGTAATTCTGAAAATGTTGTCCTTATTTGTGTCTTCTCACAGGCAGTCAGCCAAAGAATATGCCAGCAGGGTGCAGTCACTAATTAACAGCCAGAACTACCAGCACAGACGTCAAGATTCTAACGCAAATGCAAAAGATAGAAGGTTATACTGATGCACTGGTAAGATCTATGCATAAAAATTTTACAATGGACAGACAAATCTTAAAGTTTTTGTTTGGTACTGTCAAATGGCAACTGCTTTTCCATTTCCACTAAACTATAGATTTTTTTTACATGCATTAACTGGGTCACGGCCAGTATATCACTATATCAGTGTTCCAAAAAGCTCTCAGCCATCGCGGAAAAACGCACCTTGATATCCCTTCTGGTGTGGTCTCTGCTCCTAGCTGCTCCAATAGCTCCCTGGCTGTGGTAACATACTGCAATTGAATGGAAGCCAACAGTGTTTAGTATACAGTTCATTCAATCCATCAAAATGATAAAGCTTCAGATACCACATGCTGACACTGAAACAAACCAGAATGAGGTTGTATCTATTTCTTCTCTTCCTTCAAAGGAAGTTCAGAAAGACAGGTGTCCAGCAGAACCAATGCGGGATGGAAAATCTAGCTACCTAAGGAATTCGTATGAACAACGTGGACATACATGGACAAGCTTAGCCGGATTCTGCTGACGAGGAGCCGCCTCCAGCAGCCTTCTAAGGTTCACTTCCACCTTGTTGAGCCTCATGTCGAAGAAGTGACGAGCCTGACCTGGGGCATGAGGGGTCCAGCCAGACCACTGGAAATCTTAGCAAATTAATTGTGCTCGCGCCTTGGGTTATCAATTTTCCTCTCGCTGAAGAACAATCAAAGCACGGAGAGTCGGATTTGGCAGAAACAAAGAGATCCGGGAATAATCCGTCCAAGAAAGCCTAGGTGACTCACCAACAGCGGAAGGAACGGATCCCAAGTCTGGACGGGAGGGAAAGAGGAGGAAGGAGGCCTCTCCAGGTGGTGGAAGGAACCTTGATTGTTGTTACCGTCGCCGGCGTTGAGATCTCAAGCGGCGGTCGAATACGGAAGGTCAGGGAGAAGAAGAAACAGAGCAGGAGCGAATCGTTCCGTTCCGGCGCAGGGCTGTCAAACGAGCCGAGCTCGAGCGAGCCCAGCCCAGGTAGGCTAAGGGTGCGTTTGGTTTGGAGACGAGGTGGGATGGGTCGGTTCTGTCCCAGTTTTTTAGGATGGGATCGTCCCGACTCGTGTTTGGTTGACAAGAATGAGTTCGTCCCATTTTTTTGTTTGGTTGGAGGTACTCAAGTAGATGGGACGACCACCGTTTTCAGCTTCCGTTAGCTACCGTTAGTGGGCCCCACCTGTCATTGTCACGAGTACACCATCTTCCTCCGTGTGACAGCAGCCAGCCAGGGGAGCTCCGGCCGCGCTGCCTGCCTCGGACCCCGGCCGCGCCGCTGCCTCGGACCCCGGCCGCGCCGCCCGAGGACTTGCTCCCGCCGGCCTTGTGCCCCGGCCGCGCGGAGCTCAGGACCCAGCCGCGCCGGCCTCGTGCCCCAAGCACCGGCCGCGCCGCTTGGGGCGCTCGCCCCTCCAGCCCCGAGCCGCCGCCGGGCCCGGGATGCGCCGCCGACGGCTCTCCCTCACCCCTAGTTGGACGCGCCGCTCGTCGCCAGAGATCCCC